>NW_028250372.1:0-35956 GCF_964263255.1 Lissotriton vulgaris | reverse complement strand
GGCCCAAAACACAAGATTTATGGAATGGTTAAAAGTGCATGAAAATGGCCAATTTACTCACTCTGAGTTCTCAAAAAGGGTTTCTTCACCCCGGGAAGTTAATTAAATACCATTTGGAGGCATTTAATGTTCGAGCAAAAACGGCTGATTTTCGACAAAAGAGATAACACCCCCCCATTACGTCATGCTTCAGAAATGTGGAAAATGGTCCGTTTTCAAATGTTTTATTTTTGAACGTCAGTTCACATTTGTAGGTGGATCATCAGTGTTAGAGCTAAAATTAGCATGTTTAAAGTGATTTTCATGCTTCCAGGGGCTCGGGAAGTTAATTAAATACCATTTGGAGGCATTTAATGTTCGAGCAAAAACGGCTGATTTTCGACAAAAGAGATAACACCCCCCCATTACGTCATGCTTCAGAAATGTGGAAAATGGTCCGTTTTCAAATGTTTTATTTTTGAACGTCAGTTCACATTTGTAGGTGGATCATCAGTGTTAGAGCTAAAATTAGCATGTTTAAAGTGATTTTCATGCTTCCAGGGGCTCGGGAAGTTAATTAAATACCATTTGGAGGCATTTAATGTTCGAGCAAAAACGGCTGATTTTCGACAAAAGAGATAACACCCCCCCATTACGTCATGCTTCAGAAATGTGGAAAATGGTCCGTTTTCAAATGTTTTATTTTTGAACGTCAGTTCACATTTGTAGGTGGATCATCAGTGTTAGAGCTAAAATTAGCATGTTTAAAGTGATTTTCATGCTTCCAGGGGCTCGGGAAGTTAATTAAATACCATTTGGAGGCATTTAATGTTCGAGCAAAAACGGCTGATTTTCGACAAAAGAGATAACACCCCCCCATTACGTCATGCTTCAGAAATGTGGAAAATGGTCCGTTTTCAAATGTTTTATTTTTGAACGTCAGTTCACATTTGTAGGTGGATCATCAGTGTTAGAGCTAAAATTAGCATGTTTAAAGTGATTTTCATGCTTCCAGGGGCTCGGGAAGTTAATTAAATACCATTTGGAGGCATTTAATGTTCGAGCAAAAACGGCTGATTTTCGACAAAAGAGATAACACCCCCCCATTACGTCATGCTTCAGAAATGTGGAAAATGGTCCGTTTTCAAATGTTTTTTTTTTGAACGTCAGTTCACATTTGTAGGTGGATCATCAGTGTTAGAGCTAAAATTAGCATGTTTAAAGTGATTTTCATGCTTCCAGGGGCTCGGGAAGTTAATTAAATACCATTTGGAGGCATTTAATGTTCGAGCAAAAACGGCTGATTTTCGACAAAAGAGATAACACCCCCCCATTACGTCATGCTTCAGAAATGTGGAAAATGGTCCGTTTTCAAATGTTTTATTTTTGAACGTCAGTTCACATTTGTAGGTGGATCATCAGTGTTAGAGCTAAAATTAGCATGTTTAAAGTGATTTTCATGCTTCCAGGGGCTCGGGAAGTTAATTAAATACCATTTGGAGGCATTTAATGTTCGAGCAAAAACGGCTGATTTTCGACAAAAGAGATAACACCCCCCCATTACGTCATGCTTCAGAAATGTGGAAAATGGTCCGTTTTCAAATGTTTTATTTTTGAACGTCAGTTCACATTTGTAGGTGGATCATCAGTGTTAGAGCTAAAATTAGCATGTTTAAAGTGATTTTCATGCTTCCAGGGGCCCAAAACACAAGATTTATGGAATGGTTAAAAGTGCATGAAAATGGCCAATTTACTCACTCTGAGTTCTCAAAAAGGGTTTCTTCACCCCGGGAAGTTAATTAAATACCATTTGGAGGCATTTAATGTTCGAGCAAAAACGGCTGATTTTCAACAAAAGAGATAACACCCCCCCATTACGTCATGCTTCAGAAATGTGGAAAATGGTCCGTTTTCAAATGTTTTATTTTTGAACGTCAGTTCACATTTGTAGGTGGATCATCAGTGTTAGAGCTAAAATTAGCATGTTTAAAGTGATTTTCATGCTTCCAGGGGCTCGGGAAGTTAATTAAATACCATTTGGAGGCATTTAATGTTCGAGCAAAAACGGCTGATTTTCGACAAAAGAGATAACACCCCCCCATTACGTCATGCTTCAGAAATGTGGAAAATGGTCCGTTTTCAAATGTTTTATTTTTGAACGTCAGTTCACATTTGTAGGTGGATCATCAGTGTTAGAGCTAAAATTAGCATGTTTAAAGTGATTTTCATGCTTCCAGGGGCCCAAAACACAAGATTTATGGAATGGTTAAAAGTGCATGAAAATGGCCAATTTACTCACTCTGAGTTCTCAAAAAGGGTTTCTTCACCCCGGGAAGTTAATTAAATACCATTTGGAGGCATTTAATGTTCGAGCAAAAACGGCTGATTTTCGACAAAAGAGATAACACCCCCCCATTACGTCATGCTTCAGAAATGTGGAAAATGGTCCGTTTTCAAATGTTTTATTTTTGAACGTCAGTTCACATTTGTAGGTGGATCATCAGTGTTAGAGCTAAAATTAGCATGTTTAAAGTGATTTTCATGCTTCCAGGGGCCCAAAACACAAGATTTATGGAATGGTTAAAAGTGCATGAAAATGGCCAATTTACTCACTCTGAGTTCTCAAAAAGGGTTTCTTCACCCCGGGAAGTTAATTAAATACCATTTGGAGGCATTTAATGTTCGAGCAAAAACGGCTGATTTTCGACAAAAGAGATAACACCCCCCCATTACGTCATGCTTCAGAAATGTGGAAAATGGTCCGTTTTCAAATGTTTTATTTTTGAACGTCAGTTCACATTTGTAGGTGGATCATCAGTGTTAGAGCTAAAATTAGCATGTTTAAAGTGATTTTCATGCTTCCAGGGGCCCAAAACACAAGATTTATGGAATGGTTAAAAGTGCATGAAAATGGCCAATTTACTCACTCTGAGTTCTCAAAAAGGGTTTCTTCACCCCGGGAAGTTAATTAAATACCATTTGGAGGCATTTAATGTTCGAGCAAAAACGGCTGATTTTCGACAAAAGAGATAACACCCCCCCATTACGTCATGCTTCAGAAATGTGGAAAATGGTCCGTTTTCAAATGTTTTATTTTTGAACGTCAGTTCACATTTGTAGGTGGATCATCAGTGTTAGAGCTAAAATTAGCATGTTTAAAGTGATTTTCATGCTTCCAGGGGCTCGGGAAGTTAATTAAATACCATTTGGAGGCATTTAATGTTCGAGCAAAAACGGCTGATTTTCGACAAAAGAGATAACACCCCCCCATTACGTCATGCTTCAGAAATGTGGAAAATGGTCCGTTTTCAAATGTTTTATTTTTGAACGTCAGTTCACATTTGTAGGTGGATCATCAGTGTTAGAGCTAAAATTAGCATGTTTAAAGTGATTTTCATGCTTCCAGGGGCTCGGGAAGTTAATTAAATACCATTTGGAGGCATTTAATGTTCGAGCAAAAACGGCTGATTTTCGACAAAAGAGATAACACCCCCCCATTACGTCATGCTTCAGAAATGTGGAAAATGGTCCGTTTTCAAATGTTTTATTTTTGAACGTCAGTTCACATTTGTAGGTGGATCATCAGTGTTAGAGCTAAAATTAGCATGTTTAAAGTGATTTTCATGCTTCCAGGGGCTCGGGAAGTTAATTAAATACCATTTGGAGGCATTTAATGTTCGAGCAAAAACGGCTGATTTTCGACAAAAGAGATAACACCCCCCCATTACGTCATGCTTCAGAAATGTGGAAAATGGTCCATTTTCAAATGTTTTATTTTTGAACGTCAGTTCACATTTGTAGGTGGATCATCAGTGTTAGAGCTAAAATTAGCATGTTTAAAGTGATTTTCATGCTTCCAGGGGCTCGGGAAGTTAATTAAATACCATTTGGAGGCATTTAATGTTCGAGCAAAAACGGCTGATTTTCGACAAAAGAGATAACACCCCCCCATTACGTCATGCTTCAGAAATGTGGAAAATGGTCCGTTTTCAAATGTTTTATTTTTGAACGTCAGTTCACATTTGTAGGTGGATCATCAGTGTTAGAGCTAAAATTAGCATGTTTAAAGTGATTTTCATGCTTCCAGGGGCTCGGGAAGTTAATTAAATACCATTTGGAGGCATTTAATGTTCGAGCAAAAACGGCTGATTTTCGACAAAAGAGATAACACCCCCCCATTACGTCATGCTTCAGAAATGTGGAAAATGGTCCATTTTCAAATGTTTTATTTTTGAACGTCAGTTCACATTTGTAGGTGGATCATCAGTGTTAGAGCTAAAATTAGCATGTTTAAAGTGATTTTCATGCTTCCAGGGGCTCGGGAAGTTAATTAAATACCATTTGGAGGCATTTAATGTTCGAGCAAAAACGGCTGATTTTCGACAAAAGAGATAACACCCCCCCATTACGTCATGCTTCAGAAATGTGGAAAATGGTCCGTTTTCAAATGTTTTATTTTTGAACGTCAGTTCACATTTGTAGGTGGATCATCAGTGTTAGAGCTAAAATTAGCATGTTTAAAGTGATTTTCATGCTTCCAGGGGCTCGGGAAGTTAATTAAATACCATTTGGAGGCATTTAATGTTCGAGCAAAAACGGCTGATTTTCGACAAAAGAGATAACACCCCCCCATTACGTCATGCTTCAGAAATGTGGAAAATGGTCCGTTTTCAAATGTTTTATTTTGGAACGTCAGTTCACATTTGTAGGTGGATCATCAGTGTTAGAGCTAAAATTTGCATGTTTAAAGTGATTTTCATGCTTCCAGGGGCTCGGGAAGTTAATTAAATACCATTTGGAGGCATTTAATGTTCGAGCAAAAACGGCTGATTTTCGACAAAAGAGATAACACCCCCCCATTACGTCATGCTTCAGAAATGTGGAAAATGGTCCGTTTTCAAATGTTTTATTTTTGAACGTCAGTTCACATTTGTAGGTGGATCATCAGTGTTAGAGCTAAAATTAGCATGTTTAAAGTGATTTTCATGCTTCCAGGGGCCCAAAACACAAGATTTATGGAATGGTTAAAAGTGCATGAAAATGGCCAATTTACTCACTCTGAGTTCTCAAAAAGGGTTTCTTCACCCCGGGAAGTTAATTAAATACCATTTGGAGGCATTTAATGTTCGAGCAAAAACGGCTGATTTTCGACAAAAGAGATAACACCCCCCCATTACGTCATGCTTCAGAAATGTGGAAAATGGTCCGTTTTCAAATGTTTTATTTTTGAACGTCAGTTCACATTTGTAGGTGGATCATCAGTGTTAGAGCTAAAATTAGCATGTTTAAAGTGATTTTCATGCTTCCAGGGGCCCAAAACACAAGATTTATGGAATGGTTAAAAGTGCATGAAAATGGCCAATTTACTCACTCTGAGTTCTCAAAAAGGGTTTCTTCACCCCGGGAAGTTAATTAAATACCATTTGGAGGCATTTAATGTTCGAGCAAAAACGGCTGATTTTCGACAAAAGAGATAACACCCCCCCATTACGTCATGCTTCAGAAATGTGGAAAATGGTCCGTTTTCAAATGTTTTATTTTTGAACGTCAGTTCACATTTGTAGGTGGATCATCAGTGTTAGAGCTAAAATTAGCATGTTTAAAGTGATTTTCATGCTTCCAGGGGCTCGGGAAGTTAATTAAATACCATTTGGAGGCATTTAATGTTCGAGCAAAAACGGCTGATTTTCGACAAAAGAGATAACACCCCCCCATTACGTCATGCTTCAGAAATGTGGAAAATGGTCCGTTTTCAAATGTTTTATTTTTGAACGTCAGTTCACATTTGTAGGTGGATCATCAGTGTTAGAGCTAAAATTAGCATGTTTAAAGTGATTTTCATGCTTCCAGGGGCTCGGGAAGTTAATTAAATACCATTTGGAGGCATTTAATGTTCGAGCAAAAACGGCTGATTTTCGACAAAAGAGATAACACCCCCCCATTACGTCATGCTTCAGAAATGTGGAAAATGGTCCGTTTTCAAATGTTTTATTTTTGAACGTCAGTTCACATTTGTAGGTGGATCATCAGTGTTAGAGCTAAAATTAGCATGTTTAAAGTGATTTTCATGCTTCCAGGGGCTCGGGAAGTTAATTAAATACCATTTGGAGGCATTTAATGTTCGAGCAAAAACGGCTGATTTTCGACAAAAGAGATAACACCCCCCCATTACGTCATGCTTCAGAAATGTGGAAAATGGTCCGTTTTCAAATGTTTTATTTTTGAACGTCAGTTCACATTTGTAGGTGGATCATCAGTGTTAGAGCTAAAATTAGCATGTTTAAAGTGATTTTCATGCTTCCAGGGGCTCGGGAAGTTAATTAAATACCATTTGGAGGCATTTAATGTTCGAGCAAAAACGGCTGATTTTCGACAAAAGAGATAACACCCCCCCATTACGTCATGCTTCAGAAATGTGGAAAATGGTCCGTTTTCAAATGTTTTATTTTTGAACGTCAGTTCACATTTGTAGGTGGATCATCAGTGTTAGAGCTAAAATTAGCATGTTTAAAGTGATTTTCATGCTTCCAGGGGCTCGGGAAGTTAATTAAATACCATTTGGAGGCATTTAATGTTCGAGCAAAAACGGCTGATTTTCGACAAAAGAGATAACACCCCCCCATTACGTCATGCTTCAGAAATGTGGAAAATGGTCCGTTTTCAAATGTTTTATTTTTGAACGTCAGTTCACATTTGTAGGTGGATCATCAGTGTTAGAGCTAAAATTAGCATGTTTAAAGTGATTTTCATGCTTCCAGGGGCTCGGGAAGTTAATTAAATACCATTTGGAGGCATTTAATGTTCGAGCAAAAACGGCTGATTTTCGACAAAAGAGATAACACCCCCCCATTACGTCATGCTTCAGAAATGTGGAAAATGGTCCGTTTTCAAATGTTTTTTTTTTGAACGTCAGTTCACATTTGTAGGTGGATCATCAGTGTTAGAGCTAAAATTAGCATGTTTAAAGTGATTTTCATGCTTCCAGGGGCTCGGGAAGTTAATTAAATACCATTTGGAGGCATTTAATGTTCGAGCAAAAACGGCTGATTTTCGACAAAAGAGATAACACCCCCCCATTACGTCATGCTTCAGAAATGTGGAAAATGGTCCGTTTTCAAATGTTTTATTTTTGAACGTCAGTTCACATTTGTAGGTGGATCATCAGTGTTAGAGCTAAAATTAGCATGTTTAAAGTGATTTTCATGCTTCCAGGGGCTCGGGAAGTTAATTAAATACCATTTGGAGGCATTTAATGTTCGAGCAAAAACGGCTGATTTTCGACAAAAGAGATAACACCCCCCCATTACGTCATGCTTCAGAAATGTGGAAAATGGTCCGTTTTCAAATGTTTTATTTTTGAACGTCAGTTCACATTTGTAGGTGGATCATCAGTGTTAGAGCTAAAATTAGCATGTTTAAAGTGATTTTCATGCTTCCAGGGGCCCAAAACACAAGATTTATGGAATGGTTAAAAGTGCATGAAAATGGCCAATTTACTCACTCTGAGTTCTCAAAAAGGGTTTCTTCACCCCGGGAAGTTAATTAAATACCATTTGGAGGCATTTAATGTTCGAGCAAAAACGGCTGATTTTCAACAAAAGAGATAACACCCCCCCATTACGTCATGCTTCAGAAATGTGGAAAATGGTCCGTTTTCAAATGTTTTATTTTTGAACGTCAGTTCACATTTGTAGGTGGATCATCAGTGTTAGAGCTAAAATTAGCATGTTTAAAGTGATTTTCATGCTTCCAGGGGCTCGGGAAGTTAATTAAATACCATTTGGAGGCATTTAATGTTCGAGCAAAAACGGCTGATTTTCGACAAAAGAGATAACACCCCCCCATTACGTCATGCTTCAGAAATGTGGAAAATGGTCCGTTTTCAAATGTTTTATTTTTGAACGTCAGTTCACATTTGTAGGTGGATCATCAGTGTTAGAGCTAAAATTAGCATGTTTAAAGTGATTTTCATGCTTCCAGGGGCCCAAAACACAAGATTTATGGAATGGTTAAAAGTGCATGAAAATGGCCAATTTACTCACTCTGAGTTCTCAAAAAGGGTTTCTTCACCCCGGGAAGTTAATTAAATACCATTTGGAGGCATTTAATGTTCGAGCAAAAACGGCTGATTTTCGACAAAAGAGATAACACCCCCCCATTACGTCATGCTTCAGAAATGTGGAAAATGGTCCGTTTTCAAATGTTTTATTTTTGAACGTCAGTTCACATTTGTAGGTGGATCATCAGTGTTAGAGCTAAAATTAGCATGTTTAAAGTGATTTTCATGCTTCCAGGGGCCCAAAACACAAGATTTATGGAATGGTTAAAAGTGCATGAAAATGGCCAATTTACTCACTCTGAGTTCTCAAAAAGGGTTTCTTCACCCCGGGAAGTTAATTAAATACCATTTGGAGGCATTTAATGTTCGAGCAAAAACGGCTGATTTTCGACAAAAGAGATAACACCCCCCCATTACGTCATGCTTCAGAAATGTGGAAAATGGTCCGTTTTCAAATGTTTTATTTTTGAACGTCAGTTCACATTTGTAGGTGGATCATCAGTGTTAGAGCTAAAATTAGCATGTTTAAAGTGATTTTCATGCTTCCAGGGGCCCAAAACACAAGATTTATGGAATGGTTAAAAGTGCATGAAAATGGCCAATTTACTCACTCTGAGTTCTCAAAAAGGGTTTCTTCACCCCGGGAAGTTAATTAAATACCATTTGGAGGCATTTAATGTTCGAGCAAAAACGGCTGATTTTCGACAAAAGAGATAACACCCCCCCATTACGTCATGCTTCAGAAATGTGGAAAATGGTCCGTTTTCAAATGTTTTATTTTTGAACGTCAGTTCACATTTGTAGGTGGATCATCAGTGTTAGAGCTAAAATTAGCATGTTTAAAGTGATTTTCATGCTTCCAGGGGCTCGGGAAGTTAATTAAATACCATTTGGAGGCATTTAATGTTCGAGCAAAAACGGCTGATTTTCGACAAAAGAGATAACACCCCCCCATTACGTCATGCTTCAGAAATGTGGAAAATGGTCCGTTTTCAAATGTTTTATTTTTGAACGTCAGTTCACATTTGTAGGTGGATCATCAGTGTTAGAGCTAAAATTAGCATGTTTAAAGTGATTTTCATGCTTCCAGGGGCTCGGGAAGTTAATTAAATACCATTTGGAGGCATTTAATGTTCGAGCAAAAACGGCTGATTTTCGACAAAAGAGATAACACCCCCCCATTACGTCATGCTTCAGAAATGTGGAAAATGGTCCGTTTTCAAATGTTTTATTTTTGAACGTCAGTTCACATTTGTAGGTGGATCATCAGTGTTAGAGCTAAAATTAGCATGTTTAAAGTGATTTTCATGCTTCCAGGGGCTCGGGAAGTTAATTAAATACCATTTGGAGGCATTTAATGTTCGAGCAAAAACGGCTGATTTTCGACAAAAGAGATAACACCCCCCCATTACGTCATGCTTCAGAAATGTGGAAAATGGTCCGTTTTCAAATGTTTTATTTTTGAACGTCAGTTCACATTTGTAGGTGGATCATCAGTGTTAGAGCTAAAATTAGCATGTTTAAAGTGATTTTCATGCTTCCAGGGGCTCGGGAAGTTAATTAAATACCATTTGGAGGCATTTAATGTTCGAGCAAAAACGGCTGATTTTCGACAAAAGAGATAACACCCCCCCATTACGTCATGCTTCAGAAATGTGGAAAATGGTCCGTTTTCAAATGTTTTATTTTTGAACGTCAGTTCACATTTGTAGGTGGATCATCAGTGTTAGAGCTAAAATTAGCATGTTTAAAGTGATTTTCATGCTTCCAGGGGCCCAAAACACAAGATTTATGGAATGGTTAAAAGTGCATGAAAATGGCCAATTTACTCACTCTGAGTTCTCAAAAAGGGTTTCTTCACCCCGGGAAGTTAATTAAATACCATTTGGAGGCATTTAATGTTCGAGCAAAAACGGCTGATTTTCGACAAAAGAGATAACACCCCCCCATTACGTCATGCTTCAGAAATGTGGAAAATGGTCCGTTTTCAAATGTTTTATTTTTGAACGTCAGTTCACATTTGTAGGTGGATCATCAGTGTTAGAGCTAAAATTAGCATGTTTAAAGTGATTTTCATGCTTCCAGGGGCTCGGGAAGTTAATTAAATACCATTTGGAGGCATTTAATGTTCGAGCAAAAACGGCTGATTTTCGACAAAAGAGATAACACCCCCCCATTACGTCATGCTTCAGAAATGTGGAAAATGGTCCGTTTTCAAATGTTTTTTTTTTGAACGTCAGTTCACATTTGTAGGTGGATCATCAGTGTTAGAGCTAAAATTAGCATGTTTAAAGTGATTTTCATGCTTCCAGGGGCTCGGGAAGTTAATTAAATACCATTTGGAGGCATTTAATGTTCGAGCAAAAACGGCTGATTTTCGACAAAAGAGATAACACCCCCCCATTACGTCATGCTTCAGAAATGTGGAAAATGGTCCGTTTTCAAATGTTTTATTTTTGAACGTCAGTTCACATTTGTAGGTGGATCATCAGTGTTAGAGCTAAAATTAGCATGTTTAAAGTGATTTTCATGCTTCCAGGGGCTCGGGAAGTTAATTAAATACCATTTGGAGGCATTTAATGTTCGAGCAAAAACGGCTGATTTTCGACAAAAGAGATAACACCCCCCCATTACGTCATGCTTCAGAAATGTGGAAAATGGTCCGTTTTCAAATGTTTTATTTTTGAACGTCAGTTCACATTTGTAGGTGGATCATCAGTGTTAGAGCTAAAATTAGCATGTTTAAAGTGATTTTCATGCTTCCAGGGGCTCGGGAAGTTAATTAAATACCATTTGGAGGCATTTAATGTTCGAGCAAAAACGGCTGATTTTCGACAAAAGAGATAACACCCCCCCATTACGTCATGCTTCAGAAATGTGGAAAATGGTCCGTTTTCAAATGTTTTATTTTTGAACGTCAGTTCACATTTGTAGGTGGATCATCAGTGTTAGAGCTAAAATTAGCATGTTTAAAGTGATTTTCATGCTTCCAGGGGCCCAAAACACAAGATTTATGGAATGGTTAAAAGTGCATGAAAATGGCCAATTTACTCACTCTGAGTTCTCAAAAAGGGTTTCTTCACCCCGGGAAGTTAATTAAATACCATTTGGAGGCATTTAATGTTCGAGCAAAAACGGCTGATTTTCGACAAAAGAGATAACACCCCCCCATTACGTCATGCTTCAGAAATGTGGAAAATGGTCCGTTTTCAAATGTTTTAGTTTTGAACGTCAGTTCACATTTGTAGGTGGATCATCAGTGTTAGAGCTAAAATTAGCATGTTTAAAGTGATTTTCATGCTTCCAGGGGCCCAAAACACAAGATTTATGGAATGGTTAAAAGTGCATGAAAATGGCCAATTTACTCACTCTGAGTTCTCAAAAAGGGTTTCTTCACCCCGGGAAGTTAATTAAATACCATTTGGAGGCATTTAATGTTCGAGCAAAAACGGCTGATTTTCGACAAAAGAGATAACACCCCCCCATTACGTCATGCTTCAGAAATGTGGAAAATGGTCCGTTTTCAAATGTTTTATTTTTGAACGTCAGTTCACATTTGTAGGTGGATCATCAGTGTTAGAGCTAAAATTAGCATGTTTAAAGTGATTTTCATGCTTCCAGGGGCTCGGGAAGTTAATTAAATACCATTTGGAGGCATTTAATGTTCGAGCAAAAACGGCTGATTTTCGACAAAAGAGATAACACCCCCCCATTACGTCATGCTTCAGAAATGTGGAAAATGGTCCGTTTTCAAATGTTTTATTTTTGAACGTCAGTTCACATTTGTAGGTGGATCATCAGTGTTAGAGCTAAAATTAGCATGTTTAAAGTGATTTTCATGCTTCCAGGGGCTCGGGAAGTTAATTAAATACCATTTGGAGGCATTTAATGTTCGAGCAAAAACGGCTGATTTTCGACAAAAGAGATAACACCCCCCCATTACGTCATGCTTCAGAAATGTGGAAAATGGTCCGTTTTCAAATGTTTTATTTTTGAACGTCAGTTCACATTTGTAGGTGGATCATCAGTGTTAGAGCTAAAATTAGCATGTTTAAAGTGATTTTCATGCTTCCAGGGGCTCGGGAAGTTAATTAAATACCATTTGGAGGCATTTAATGTTCGAGCAAAAACGGCTGATTTTCGACAAAAGAGATAACACCCCCCCATTACGTCATGCTTCAGAAATGTGGAAAATGGTCCGTTTTCAAATGTTTTATTTTTGAACGTCAGTTCACATTTGTAGGTGGATCATCAGTGTTAGAGCTAAAATTAGCATGTTTAAAGTGATTTTCATGCTTCCAGGGGCTCGGGAAGTTAATTAAATACCATTTGGAGGCATTTAATGTTCGAGCAAAAACGGCTGATTTTCGACAAAAGAGATAACACCCCCCCATTACGTCATGCTTCAGAAATGTGGAAAATGGTCCGTTTTCAAATGTTTTTTTTTTGAACGTCAGTTCACATTTGTAGGTGGATCATCAGTGTTAGAGCTAAAATTAGCATGTTTAAAGTGATTTTCATGCTTCCAGGGGCTCGGGAAGTTAATTAAATACCATTTGGAGGCATTTAATGTTCGAGCAAAAACGGCTGATTTTCGACAAAAGAGATAACACCCCCCCATTACGTCATGCTTCAGAAATGTGGAAAATGGTCCGTTTTCAAATGTTTTATTTTTGAACGTCAGTTCACATTTGTAGGTGGATCATCAGTGTTAGAGCTAAAATTAGCATGTTTAAAGTGATTTTCATGCTTCCAGGGGCTCGGGAAGTTAATTAAATACCATTTGGAGGCATTTAATGTTCGAGCAAAAACGGCTGATTTTCGACAAAAGAGATAACACCCCCCCATTACGTCATGCTTCAGAAATGTGGAAAATGGTCCGTTTTCAAATGTTTTATTTTTGAACGTCAGTTCACATTTGTAGGTGGATCATCAGTGTTAGAGCTAAAATTAGCATGTTTAAAGTGATTTTCATGCTTCCAGGGGCCCAAAACACAAGATTTATGGAATGGTTAAAAGTGCATGAAAATGGCCAATTTACTCACTCTGAGTTCTCAAAAAGGGTTTCTTCACCCCGGGAAGTTAATTAAATACCATTTGGAGGCATTTAATGTTCGAGCAAAAACGGCTGATTTTCAACAAAAGAGATAACACCCCCCCATTACGTCATGCTTCAGAAATGTGGAAAATGGTCCGTTTTCAAATGTTTTATTTTTGAACGTCAGTTCACATTTGTAGGTGGATCATCAGTGTTAGAGCTAAAATTAGCATGTTTAAAGTGATTTTCATGCTTCCAGGGGCTCGGGAAGTTAATTAAATACCATTTGGAGGCATTTAATGTTCGAGCAAAAACGGCTGATTTTCGACAAAAGAGATAACACCCCCCCATTACGTCATGCTTCAGAAATGTGGAAAATGGTCCGTTTTCAAATGTTTTATTTTTGAACGTCAGTTCACATTTGTAGGTGGATCATCAGTGTTAGAGCTAAAATTAGCATGTTTAAAGTGATTTTCATGCTTCCAGGGGCCCAAAACACAAGATTTATGGAATGGTTAAAAGTGCATGAAAATGGCCAATTTACTCACTCTGAGTTCTCAAAAAGGGTTTCTTCACCCCGGGAAGTTAATTAAATACCATTTGGAGGCATTTAATGTTCGAGCAAAAACGGCTGATTTTCGACAAAAGAGATAACACCCCCCCATTACGTCATGCTTCAGAAATGTGGAAAATGGTCCGTTTTCAAATGTTTTATTTTTGAACGTCAGTTCACATTTGTAGGTGGATCATCAGTGTTAGAGCTAAAATTAGCATGTTTAAAGTGATTTTCATGCTTCCAGGGGCCCAAAACACAAGATTTATGGAATGGTTAAAAGTGCATGAAAATGGCCAATTTACTCACTCTGAGTTCTCAAAAAGGGTTTCTTCACCCCGGGAAGTTAATTAAATACCATTTGGAGGCATTTAATGTTCGAGCAAAAACGGCTGATTTTCGACAAAAGAGATAACACCCCCCCATTACGTCATGCTTCAGAAATGTGGAAAATGGTCCGTTTTCAAATGTTTTATTTTTGAACGTCAGTTCACATTTGTAGGTGGATCATCAGTGTTAGAGCTAAAATTAGCATGTTTAAAGTGATTTTCATGCTTCCAGGGGCCCAAAACACAAGATTTATGGAATGGTTAAAAGTGCATGAAAATGGCCAATTTACTCACTCTGAGTTCTCAAAAAGGGTTTCTTCACCCCGGGAAGTTAATTAAATACCATTTGGAGGCATTTAATGTTCGAGCAAAAACGGCTGATTTTCGACAAAAGAGATAACACCCCCCCATTACGTCATGCTTCAGAAATGTGGAAAATGGTCCGTTTTCAAATGTTTTATTTTTGAACGTCAGTTCACATTTGTAGGTGGATCATCAGTGTTAGAGCTAAAATTAGCATGTTTAAAGTGATTTTCATGCTTCCAGGGGCTCGGGAAGTTAATTAAATACCATTTGGAGGCATTTAATGTTCGAGCAAAAACGGCTGATTTTCGACAAAAGAGATAACACCCCCCCATTACGTCATGCTTCAGAAATGTGGAAAATGGTCCGTTTTCAAATGTTTTATTTTTGAACGTCAGTTCACATTTGTAGGTGGATCATCAGTGTTAGAGCTAAAATTAGCATGTTTAAAGTGATTTTCATGCTTCCAGGGGCTCGGGAAGTTAATTAAATACCATTTGGAGGCATTTAATGTTCGAGCAAAAACGGCTGATTTTCGACAAAAGAGATAACACCCCCCCATTACGTCATGCTTCAGAAATGTGGAAAATGGTCCGTTTTCAAATGTTTTATTTTTGAACGTCAGTTCACATTTGTAGGTGGATCATCAGTGTTAGAGCTAAAATTAGCATGTTTAAAGTGATTTTCATGCTTCCAGGGGCTCGGGAAGTTAATTAAATACCATTTGGAGGCATTTAATGTTCGAGCAAAAACGGCTGATTTTCGACAAAAGAGATAACACCCCCCCATTACGTCATGCTTCAGAAATGTGGAAAATGGTCCGTTTTCAAATGTTTTATTTTTGAACGTCAGTTCACATTTGTAGGTGGATCATCAGTGTTAGAGCTAAAATTAGCATGTTTAAAGTGATTTTCATGCTTCCAGGGGCTCGGGAAGTTAATTAAATACCATTTGGAGGCATTTAATGTTCGAGCAAAAACGGCTGATTTTCGACAAAAGAGATAACACCCCCCCATTACGTGATGCTTCAGAAATGTGGAAAATGGTCCGTTTTCAAATGTTTTAGTTTTGAACGTCAGTTCACATTTGTAGGTGGATCATCAGTGTTAGAGCTAAAATTAGCATGTTTAAAGTGATTTTCATGCTTCCAGGGGCTCGGGAAGTTAATTAAATACCATTTGGAGGCATTTAATGTTCGAGCAAAAACGGCTGATTTTCGACAAAAGAGATAACACCCCCCCATTACGTCATGCTTCAGAAATGTGGAAAATGGTCCGTTTTCAAATGTTTTATTTTTGAACGTCAGTTCACATTTGTAGGTGGATCATCAGTGTTAGAGCTAAAATTAGCATGTTTAAAGTGATTTTCATGCTTCCAGGGGCTCGGGAAGTTAATTAAATACCATTTGGAGGCATTTAATGTTCGAGCAAAAACGGCTGATTTTCGACAAAAGAGATAACACCCCCCCATTACGTCATGCTTCAGAAATGTGGAAAATGGTCCGTTTTCAAATGTTTTATTTTTGAACGTCAGTTCACATTTGTAGGTGGATCATCAGTGTTAGAGCTAAAATTAGCATGTTTAAAGTGATTTTCATGCTTCCAGGGGCCCAAAACACAAGATTTATGGAATGGTTAAAAGTGCATGAAAATGGCCAATTTACTCACTCTGAGTTCTCAAAAAGGGTTTCTTCACCCCGGGAAGTTAATTAAATACCATTTGGAGGCATTTAATGTTCGAGCAAAAACGGCTGATTTTCGACAAAAGAGATAACACCCCCCCATTACGTCATGCTTCAGAAATGTGGAAAATGGTCCGTTTTCAAATGTTTTATTTTTGAACGTCAGTTCACATTTGTAGGTGGATCATCAGTGTTAGAGCTAAAATTAGCATGTTTAAAGTGATTTTCATGCTTCCAGGGGCTCGGGAAGTTAATTAAATACCATTTGGAGGCATTTAATGTTCGAGCAAAAACGGCTGATTTTCGACAAAAGAGATAACACCCCCCCATTACGTCATGCTTCAGAAATGTGGAAAATGGTCCGTTTTCAAATGTTTTATTTTTGAACGTCAGTTCACATTTGTAGGTGGATCATCAGTGTTAGAGCTAAAATTAGCATGTTTAAAGTGATTTTCATGCTTCCAGGGGCCCAAAACACAAGATTTATGGAATGGTTAAAAGTGCATGAAAATGGCCAATTTACTCACTCTGAGTTCTCAAAAAGGGTTTCTTCACCCCGGGAAGTTAATTAAATACCATTTGGAGGCATTTAATGTTCGAGCAAAAACGGCTGATTTTCGACAAAAGAGATAACACCCCCCCATTACGTCATGCTTCAGAAATGTGGAAAATGGTCCGTTTTCAAATGTTTTATTTTTGAACGTCAGTTCACATTTGTAGGTGGATCATCAGTGTTAGAGCTAAAATTAGCATGTTTAAAGTGAT
This sequence comes from Lissotriton vulgaris, assembly GCF_964263255.1. NCBI lineage: Eukaryota > Metazoa > Chordata > Amphibia > Caudata > Salamandridae > Lissotriton > Lissotriton vulgaris. The sequence goes on along the minus strand of NW_028250372.1, from coordinate 19,249 downwards.
TTTCATGCTTCCAGGGGCTCGGGAAGTTAATTAAATACCATTTGGAGGCATTTAATGTTCGAGCAAAAACGGCTGATTTTTGACAAAAGAGATAACACCCCCCCATTACGTCATGCTTCAGAAATGTGGAAAATGGTCCGTTTTCAAATGTTTTATTTTTGAACGTCAGTTCACATTTGTAGGTGGATCATCAGTGTTAGAGCTAAAATTAGCATGTTTAAAGTGATTTTCATGCTTCCAGGGGCTCGGGAAGTTAATTAAATACCATTTGGAGGCATTTAATGTTCGAGCAAAAACGGCTGATTTTCGACAAAAGAGATAACACCCCCCCATTACGTCATGCTTCAGAAATGTGGAAAATGGTCCGTTTTCAAATGTTTTATTTTTGAACGTCAGTTCACATTTGTAGGTGGATCATCAGTGTTAGAGCTAAAATTAGCATGTTTAAAGTGATTTTCATGCTTCCAGGGGCCCAAAACACAAGATTTATGGAATGGTTAAAAGTGCATGAAAATGGCCAATTTACTCACTCTGAGTTCTCAAAAAGGGTTTCTTCACCCCGGGAAGTTAATTAAATACCATTTGGAGGCATTTAATGTTCGAGCAAAAACGGCTGATTTTCGACAAAAGAGATAACACCCCCCCATTACGTCATGCTTCAGAAATGTGGAAAATGGTCCGTTTTCAAATGTTTTATTTTTGAACGTCAGTTCACATTTGTAGGTGGATCATCAGTGTTAGAGCTAAAATTAGCATGTTTAAAGTGATTTTCATGCTTCCAGGGGCTCGGGAAGTTAATTAAATACCATTTGGAGGCATTTAATGTTCGAGCAAAAACGGCTGATTTTCGACAAAAGAGATAACACCCCCCCATTACGTCATGCTTCAGAAATGTGGAAAATGGTCCGTTTTCAAATGTTTTATTTTTGAACGTCAGTTCACATTTGTAGGTGGATCATCAGTGTTAGAGCTAAAATTAGCATGTTTAAAGTGATTTTCATGCTTCCAGGGGCCCAAAACACAAGATTTATGGAATGGTTAAAAGTGCATGAAAATGGCCAATTTACTCACTCTGAGTTCTCAAAAAGGGTTTCTTCACCCCGGGAAGTTAATTAAATACCATTTGGAGGCATTTAATGTTCGAGCAAAAACGGCTGATTTTCGACAAAAGAGATAACACCCCCCCATTACGTCATGCTTCAGAAATGTGGAAAATGGTCCGTTTTCAAATGTTTGCTTTTGAACGTCAGTTCACATTTGTAGGTGGATCATCAGTGTTAGAGCTAAAATTAGCATGTTTAAAGTGATTTTCATGCTTCCAGGGGCTCGGGAAGTTAATTAAATACCATTTGGAGGCATTTAATGTTCGAGCAAAAACGGCTGATTTTCGACAAAAGAGATAACACCCCCCCATTACGTCATGCTTCAGAAATGTGGAAAATGGTCCGTTTTCAAATGTTTTATTTTTGAACGTCAGTTCACATTTGTAGGTGGATCATCAGTGTTAGAGCTAAAATTAGCATGTTTAAAGTGATTTTCATGCTTCCAGGGGCCCAAAACACAAGATTTATGGAATGGTTAAAAGTGCATGAAAATGGCCAATTTACTCACTCTGAGTTCTCAAAAAGGGTTTCTTCACCCCGGGAAGTTAATTAAATACCATTTGGAGGCATTTAATGTTCGAGCAAAAACGGCTGATTTTCGACAAAAGAGATAACACCCCCCCATTACGTCATGCTTCAGAAATGTGGAAAATGGTCCGTTTTCAAATGTTTTATTTTTGAACGTCAGTTCACATTTGTAGGTGGATAATCAGTGTTAGAGCTAAAATTAGCATGTTTAAAGTGATTTTCATGCTTCCAGGGGCCCAAAACACAAGATTTATGGAATGGTTAAAAGTGCATGAAAATGGCCAATTTACTCACTCTGAGTTCTCAAAAAGGGTTTCTTCACCCCGGGAAGTTAATTAAATACCATTTGGAGGCATTTAATGTTCGAGCAAAAACGGCTGATTTTCGACAAAAGAGATAACACCCCCCCATTACGTCATGCTTCAGAAATGTGGAAAATGGTCCGTTTTCAAATGTTTTATTTTTGAACGTCAGTTCACATTTGTAGGTGGATCATCAGTGTTAGAGCTAAAATTAGCATGTTTAAAGTGATTTTCATGCTTCCAGGGGCTCGGGAAGTTAATTAAATACCATTTGGAGGCATTTAATGTTCGAGCAAAAACGGCTGATTTTCGACAAAAGAGATAACACCCCCCCATTACGTCATGCTTCAGAAATGTGGAAAATGGTCCGTTTTCAAATGTTTTATTTTTGAACGTCAGTTCACATTTGTAGGTGGATCATCAGTGTTAAAGCTAAAATTAGCATGTTTAAAGTGATTTTCATGCTTCCAGGGGCTCGGGAAGTTAATTAAATACCATTTGGAGGCATTTAATGTTCGAGCAAAAACGGCTGATTTTCGACAAAAGAGATAACACCCCCCCATTACGTCATGCTTCAGAAATGTGGAAAATGGTCCGTTTTCAAATGTTTTATTTTTGAACGTCAGTTCACATTTGTAGGTGGATCATCAGTGTTAGAGCTAAAATTAGCATGTTTAAAGTGATTTTCATGCTTCCAGGGGCTCGGGAAGTTAATTAAATACCATTTGGAGGCATTTAATGTTCGAGCAAAAACGGCTGATTTTCGACAAAAGAGATAACACCCCCCCATTACGTCATGCTTCAGAAATGTGGAAAATGGTCCGTTTTCAAATGTTTTATTTTTGAACGTCAGTTCACATTTGTAGGTGGATCATCAGTGTTAGAGCTAAAATTAGCATGTTTAAAGTGATTTTCATGCTTCCAGGGGCTCGGGAAGTTAATTAAATACCATTTGGAGGCATTTAATGTTCGAGCAAAAACGGCTGATTTTCGACAAAAGAGATAACACCCCCCCATTACGTGATGCTTCAGAAATGTGGAAAATGGTCCGTTTTCAAATGTTTTATTTTTGAACGTCAGTTCACATTTGTAGGTGGATCATCAGTGTTAGAGCTAAAATTAGCATGTTTAAAGTGATTTTCATGCTTCCAGGGGCTCGGGAAGTTAATTAAATACCATTTGGAGGCATTTAATGTTCGAGCAAAAACGGCTGATTTTCGACAAAAGAGATAACACCCCCCCATTACGTCATGCTTCAGAAATGTGGAAAATGGTCCGTTTTCAAATGTTTTATTTTTGAACGTCAGTTCACATTTGTAGGTGGATCATCAGTGTTAGAGCTAAAATTAGCATGTTTAAAGTGATTTTCATGCTTCCAGGGGCTCGGGAAGTTAATTAAATACCATTTGGAGGCATTTAATGTTCGAGCAAAAACGGCTGATTTTCGACAAAAGAGATAACACCCCCCCATTACGTCATGCTTCAGAAATGTGGAAAATGGTCCGTTTTCAAATGTTTTATTTTTGAACGTCAGTTCACATTTGTAGGTGGATCATCAGTGTTAGAGCTAAAATTAGCATGTTTAAAGTGATTTTCATGCTTCCAGGGGCCCAAAACACAAGATCTATGGAATGGTTAAAAGTGCATGAAAATGGCCAATTTACTCACTCTGAGTTCTCAAAAAGGGTTTCTTCACCCCGGGAAGTTAATTAAATACCATTTGGAGGCATTTAATGTTCGAGCAAAAACGGCTGATTTTCGACAAAAGAGATAACACCCCCCCATTACGTCATGCTTCAGAAATGTGGAAAATGGTCCGTTTTCAAATGTTTTATTTTTGAACGTCAGTTCACATTTGTAGGTGGATCATCAGTGTTAGAGCTAAAATTAGCATGTTTAAAGTGATTTTCATGCTTCCAGGGGCTCGGGAAGTTAATTAAATACCATTTGGAGGCATTTAATGTTCGAGCAAAAACGGCTGATTTTCGACAAAAGAGATAACACCCCCCCATTACGTCATGCTTCAGAAATGTGGAAAATGGTCCGTTTTCAAATGTTTTATTTTTGAACGTCAGTTCACATTTGTAGGTGGATCATCAGTGTTAGAGCTAAAATTAGCATGTTTAAAGTGATTTTCATGCTTCCAGGGGCCCAAAACACAAGATTTATGGAATGGTTAAAAGTGCATGAAAATGGCCAATTTACTCACTCTGAGTTCTCAAAAAGGGTTTCTTCACCCCGGGAAGTTAATTAAATACCATTTGGAGGCATTTAATGTTCGAGCAAAAACGGCTGATTTTCGACAAAAGAGATAACACCCCCCCATTACGTCATGCTTCAGAAATGTGGAAAATGGTCCGTTTTCAAATGTTTTATTTTTGAACGTCAGTTCACATTTGTAGGTGGATCATCAGTGTTAGAGCTAAAATTAGCATGTTTAAAGTGATTTTCATGCTTCCAGGGGCCCAAAACACAAGATTTATGGAATGGTTAAAAGTGCATGAAAATGGCCAATTTACTCACTCTGAGTTCTCAAAAAGGGTTTCTTCACCCCGGGAAGTTAATTAAATACCATTTGGAGGCATTTAATGTTCGAGCAAAAACGGCTGATTTTCGACAAAAGAGATAACACCCCCCCATTATGTCATGCTTCAGAAATCTGGAAAATGGTCCGTTTTCAAATGTTTTATTTTTGAACGTCAGTTCACATTTGTAGGTGGATCATCAGTGTTAGAGCTAAAATTAGCATGTTTAAAGTGATTTTCATGCTTCCAGGGGCCCAAAACACAAGATTTATGGAATGGTTAAAAGTGCATGAAAATGGCCAATTTACTCACTCTGAGTTCTCAAAAAGGGTTTCTTCACCCCGGGAAGTTAATTAAATACCATTTGGAGGCATTTAATGATCGAGCAAAAACGGCTGATTTTCGACAAAAGAGATAACACCCCCCCATTACGTCATGCTTCAGAAATGTGGAAAATGGTCCGTTTTCAAATGTTTTATTTTTGAACGTCAGTTCACATTTGTAGGTGGATCATCAGTGTTAGAGCTAAAATTAGCATGTTTAAAGTGATTTTCATGCTTCCAGGGGCTCGGGAAGTTAATTAAATACCATTTGGAGGCATTTAATGTTCGAGCAAAAACGGCTGATTTTCGACAAAAGAGATAACACCCCCCCATTACGTCATGCTTCAGAAATGTGGAAAATGGTCCGTTTTCAAATGTTTTATTTTTGAACGTCAGTTCACATTTGTAGGTGGATCATCAGTGTTAGAGCTAAAATTAGCATGTTTAAAGTGATTTTCATGCTTCCAGGGGCTCGGGAAGTTAATTAAATACCATTTGGAGGCATTTAATGTTCGAGCAAAAACGGCTGATTTTCGACAAAAGAGATAACACCCCCCCATTACGTCATGCTTCAGAAATGTGGAAAATGGTCCGTTTTCAAATGTTTTATTTTTGAACGTCAGTTCACATTTGTAGGTGGATCATCAGTGTTAGAGCTAAAATTAGCATGTTTAAAGTGATTTTCATGCTTCCAGGGGCTCGGGAAGTTAATTAAATACCATTTGGAGGCATTTAATGTTCGAGCAAAAACGGCTGATTTTCGACAAAAGAGATAACACCCCCCATTACGTCATGCTTCAGAAATGTGGAAAATGGTCCATTTTCAAATGTTTTATTTTTGAACGTCAGTTCACATTTGTAGGTGGATCATCAGTGTTAGAGCTAAAATTAGCATGTTTAAAGTGATTTTCATGCTTCCAGGGGCTCAGGAAGTTAATTAAATACCATTTGGAGGCATTTAATGTTCGAGCAAAAACGGCTGATTTTCGACAAAAGAGATAACACCCCCCCATTACGTCATGCTTCAGAAATGTGGAAAATGGTCCGTTTTCAAATGTTTTATTTTTGAACGTCAGTTCACATTTGTAGGTGGATCATCAGTGTTAGAGCTAAAATTAGCATGTTTAAAGTGATTTTCATGCTTCCAGGGGCTCGGGAAGTTAATTAAATACCATTTGGAGGCATTTAATGTTCGAGCAAAAACGGCTGATTTTCGACAAAAGAGATAACACCCCCCCATTACGTCATGCTTCAGAAATGTGGAAAATGGTCCGTTTTCAAATGTTTTATTTTTGAACGTCAGTTCACATTTGTAGGTGGATCATCAGTGTTAGAGCTAAAATTAGCATGTTTAAAGTGATTTTCATGCTTCCAGGGGCTCGGGAAGTTAATTAAATACCATTTGGAGGCATTTAATGTTCGAGCAAAAACGGCTGATTTTCGACAAAAGAGATAACACCCCCCATTACGTCATGCTTCAGAAATGTGGAAAATGGTCCGTTTTCAAATGTTTTATTTTTGAACGTCAGTTCACATTTGTAGGTGGATCATCAGTGTTAGAGCTAAAATTAGCATGTTTAAAGTGATTTTCATGCTTCCAGGGGCTCGGGAAGTTAATTAAATACCATTTGGAGGCATTTAATGTTCGAGCAAAAACGGCTGATTTTCGACAAAAGAGATAACACCCCCCCATTACGTCATGCTTCAGAAATGTGGAAAATGGTCCGTTTTCAAATGTTTTATTTTTGAACGTCAGTTCACATTTGTAGGTGGATCATCAGTGTTAGAGCTAAAATTAGCATGTTTAAAGTGATTTTCATGCTTCCAGGGGCTCGGGAAGTTAATTAAATACCATTTGGAGGCATTTAATGTTCGAGCAAAAACGGCTGATTTTCGACAAAAGAGATAACACCCCCCCATTACGTCATGCTTCAGAAATGTGGAAAATGGTCCGTTTTCAAATGTTTTATTTTTGAACGTCAGTTCACATTTGTAGGTGGATCATCAGTGTTAGAGCTAAAATTAGCATGTTTAAAGTGATTTTCATGCTTCCAGGGGCCCAAAACACAAGATTTATGGAATGGTTAAAAGTGCATGAAAATGGCCAATTTACTCACTCTGAGTTCTCAAAAAGGGTTTCTTCACCCCGGGAAGTTAATTAAATACCATTTGGAGGCATTTAATGTTCGAGCAAAAACGGCTGATTTTCGACAAAAGAGATAACACCCCCCCATTACGTCATGCTTCAGAAAAGTGGAAAATGGTCCGTTTTCAAATGTTTTATTTTTGAACGTCAGTTCACATTTGTAGGTGGATCATCAGTGTTAGAGCTAAAATTAGCATGTTTAAAGTGATTTTCATGCTTCCAGGGGCCCAAAACACAAGATTTATGCAATGGTTAAAAGTGCATGAAAATGGCCAATTTACTCACTCTGAGTTCTCAAAAAGGGTTTCTTCACCCCGGGAAGTTAATTAAATACCATTTGGAGGCATTTAATGTTCGAGCAAAAACGGCTGATTTTCGACAAAAGAGATAACACCCCCCCATTACGTCATGCTTCAGAAATGTGGAAAATGGTCCGTTTTCAAATGTTTTATTTTTGAACGTCAGTTCACATTTGTAGGTGGATCATCAGTGTTAGAGCTAAAATTAGCATGTTTAAAGTGATTTTCATGCTTCCAGGGGCCCAAAACACAAGATTTATGGAATGGTTAAAAGTGCATGAAAATGGCCAATTTACTCACTCTGAGTTCTCAAAAAGGCGTTCTTCACCCCGGGAAGTTAATTAAATACCATTTGGAGGCATTTAATGTTCGAGCAAAAACGGCTGATTTTCGACAAAAGAGATAACACCCCCCCATTACGTCATGCTTCAGAAATGTGGAAAATGGTCCGTTTTCAAATGTTTTATTTTTGAACGTCAGTTCACATTTGTAGGTGGATCATCAGTGTTAGAGCTAAAATTAGCATGTTTAAAGTGATTTTCATGCTTCCAGGGGCTCGGGAAGTTAATTAAATACCATTTGGAGGCATTTAATGTTCGAGCAAAAACGGCTGATTTTCGACAAAAGAGATAACACCCCCCCATTACGTCATGCTTCAGAAATGTGGAAAATGGTCCGTTTTCAAATGTTTTATTTTTGAACGTCAGTTCACATTTGTAGGTGGATCATCAGTGTTAGAGCTAAAATTAGCATGTTTAAAGTGATTTTCATGCTTCCAGGGGCTCGGGAAGTTAATTAAATACCATTTGGAGGCATTTAATGTTCGAGCAAAAACGGCTGATTTTCGACAAAAGAGATAACACCCCCCCATTACGTCATGCTTCAGAAATGTGGAAAATGGTCCGTTTTCAAATGTTTTATTTTTGAACGTCAGTTCACATTTGTAGGTGGATCATCAGTGTTAGAGCTAAAATTAGCATGTTTAAAGTGATTTTCATGCTTCCAGGGGCCCAAAACACAAGATTTATGGAATGGTTAAAAGTGCATGAAAATGGCCAATTTACTCACTCTGAGTTCTCAAAAAGGGTTTCTTCACCCCGGGAAGTTAATTAAATACCATTTGGAGGCATTTAATGTTCGAGCAAAAACGGCTGATTTTCGACAAAAGAGATAACACCCCCCCATTACGTCATGCTTCAGAAATGTGGAAAATGGTCCGTTTTCAAATGTTTTATTTTTGAACGTCAGTTCACATTTGTAGGTGGATCATCAGTGTTAGAGCTAAAATTAGCATGTTTAAAGTGATTTTCATGCTTCCAGGGGCTCGGGAAGTTAATTAAATACCATTTGGAGGCATTTAATGTTCGAGCAAAAACGGCTGATTTTCGACAAAAGAGATAACACCCCCCCATTACGTCATGCTTCAGAAATGTGGAAAATGGTCCGTTTTCAAATGTTTTATTTTTGAACGTCAGTTCACATTTGTAGGTGGATCATCAGTGTTAGAGCTAAAATTAGCATGTTTAAAGTGATTTTCATGCTTCCAGGGGCCCAAAACACAAGATTTATGGAATGGTTAAAAGTGCATGAAAATGGCCAATTTACTCACTCTGGCTTCTCAAAAAGGGTTTCTTCACCCCGGGAAGTTAATTAAATACCATTTGGAGGCATTTAATGTTCGAGCAAAAACGGCTGATTTTCGACAAAAGAGATAACACCCCCCATTACGTCATGCTTCAGAAATGTGGAAAATGGTCCGTTTTCAAATGTTTTATTTTTGAACGTCAGTTCACATTTGTAGGTGGATCATCAGTGTTAGAGCTAAAATTAGCATGTTTAAAGTGATTTTCATGCTTCCAGGGGCTCGGGAAGTTAATTAAATACCATTTGGAGGCATTTAATGTTCGAGCAAAAACGGCTGATTTTCGACAAAAGAGATAACACCCCCCCATTACGTCATGCTTCAGAAATGTGGAAAATGGTCCGTTTTCAAATGTTTTATTTTTGAACGTCAGTTCACATTTGTAGGTGGATCATCAGTGTTAGAGCTAAAATTAGCATGTTTAAAGTGATTTTCATGCTTCCAGGGGCTCGGGAAGTTAATTAAATACCATTTGGAGGCATTTAATGTTTGAGCAAAAACGGCTGATTTTCGACAAAAGAGATAACACCCCCCCATTATGTCATGCTTCAGAAATGTGGAAAATGGTCCGTTTTCAAATGTTTTATTTTTGAACGTCAGTTCACATTTGTAGGTGGATCATCAGTGTTAGAGCTAAAATTAGCATGTTTAAAGTGATTTTCATGCTTCCAGGGGCTCGGGAAGTTAATTAAATACCATTTGGAGGCATTTAATGTTCGAGCAAAAACGGCTGATTTTCGACAAAAGAGATAACACCCCCCCATTACGTCATGCTTCAGAAATGTGGAAAATGGTCCGTTTTCAAATGTTTTATTTTTGAACGTCAGTTCACATTTGTAGGTGGATCATCAGTGTTAGAGCTAAAATTAGCATGTTTAAAGTGATTTTCATGCTTCCAGGGGCCCAAAACACAAGATTTATGGAATGGTTAAAAGTGCATGAAAATGGCCAATTTACTCACTCTGAGTTCTCAAAAAGGGTTTCTTCACCCCGGGAAGTTAATTAAATACCATTTGGAGGCATTTAATGTTCGAGCAAAAACGGCTGATTTTCGACAAAAGAGATAACACCCCCCCATTACGTCATGCTTCAGAAATGTGGAAAATGGTCCGTTTTCAAATGTTTTATTTTTGAACGTCAGTTCACATTTGTAGGTGGATCATCAGTGTTAGAGCTAAAATTAGCATGTTTAAAGTGATTTTCATGCTTCCAGGGGCCCAAAACACAAGATTTATGGAATGGTTAAAAGTGCATGAAAATGGCCAATTTACTCACTCTGAGTTCTCAAAAAGGGTTTCTTCACCCCGGGAAGTTAATTAAATACCATTTGGAGGCATTTAATGTTCGAGCAAAAACGGCTGATTTTCGACAAAAGAGATAACACCCCCCCATTACGTCATGCTTCAGAAATGTGGAAAATGGTCCGTTTTCAAATGTTTTATTTTTGAACGTCAGTTCACATTTGTAGGTGGATCATCAGTGTTAGAGCTAAAATTAGCATGTTTAAAGTGATTTTCATGCTTCCAGGAGCTCGGGAAGTTAATTAAATACCATTTGGAGGCATTTAATGTTCGAGCAAAAACGGCTGATTTTCGACAAAAGACATAACACCCCCCCATTACGTCATGCTTCAGAAATGTGGAAAATGGTCCGTTTTCAAATGTTTTATTTTTGAACGTCAGTTCACATTTGTAGGTGGATCATCAGTGTTAGAGCTAAAATTAGCATGTTTAAAGTGATTTTCATGCTTCCAGGGGCTCGGGAAGTTAATTAAATACCATTTGGAGGCATTTAATGTTCGAGCAAAAACGGCTGATTTTCGACAAAAGAGATAACACCCCCCCATTACGTCATGCTTCAGAAATGTGGAAAATGGTCCGTTTTCAAATGTTTTATTTTTGAACGTCAGTTCACATTTGTAGGTGGATCATCAGTGTTAGAGCTAAAATTAGCATGTTTAAAGTGATTTTCATGCTTCCAGGGGCTCGGGAAGTTAATTAAATACCATTTGGAGGCATTTAATGTTCGAGCAAAAACGGCTGATTTTCGACAAAAGAGATAACACCCCCCCATTACGTCATGCTTCAGAAATGTGGAAAATGGTCCGTTTTCAAATGTTTTATTTTTGAACGTCAGTTCACATTTGTAGGTGGATCATCAGTGTTAGAGCTAAAATTAGCATGTTTAAAGTGATTTTCATGCTTCCAGGGGCTCGGGAAGTTAATTAAATACCATTTGGAGGCATTTAATGTTCGAGCAAAAACGGCTGATTTTCGACAAAAGAGATAACACCCCCCCATTACGTCATGCTTCAGAAATGTGGAAAATGGTCCGTTTTCAAATGTTTTATTTTTGAACGTCAGTTCACATTTGTAGGTGGATCATCAGTGTTAGAGCTAAAATTAGCATGGTTAAAGTGATTTTCATGCTTCCAGGGGCTCGGGAAGTTAATTAAATACCATTTGGAGGCATTTAATGTTCGAGCAAAAACGGCTGATTTTCGACAAAAGAGATAACACCCCCCCATTACGTCATGCTTCAGAAATGTGGAAAATGGTCCGTTTTCAAATGTTTTATTTTTGAACGTCAGTTCACATTTGTAGGTGGATCATCAGTGTTAGAGCTAAAATTAGCATGTTTAAAGTGATTTTCATGCTTCCAGGGGCCCAAAACACAAGATTTATGGAATGGTTAAAAGTGCATGAAAATGGCCAATTTACTCACTCTGAGTTCTCAAAAAGGGTTTCTTCACCCCGGGAAGTTAATTAAATACCATTTGGAGGCATTTAATGTTCGAGCAAAAACGGCTGATTTTCGACAAAAGAGATAACACCCCCCCATTACGTCATGCTTCAGAAATGTGGAAAATGGTCCGTTTTCAAATGTTTTATTTTTGAACGTCAGTTCACATTTGTAGGTGGATCATCAGTGTTAGAGCTAAAATTAGCATGTTTAAAGTGATTTTCATGCTTCCAGGGGCCCAAAACACAAGATTTATGGAATGGTTAAAAGTGCATGAAAATGGCCAATTTACTCACTCTGAGTTCTCAAAAAGGGTTTCTTCACCCCGGGAAGTTAATTAAATACCATTTGGAGGCATTTAATGTTCGAGCAAAAACGGCTGATTTTCGACAAAAGAGATAACACCCCCCCATTACGTCATGCTTCAGAAATGTGGAAAATGGTCCGTTTTCAAATGTTTTATTTTTGAACGTCAGTTCACATTTGTAGGTGGATCATCAGTGTTAGAGCTAAAATTAGCATGTTTAAAGTGATTTTCATGCTTCCAGGGGCTCGGGAAGTTAATTAAATACCATTTGGAGGCATTTAATGTTCGAGCAAAAACGGCTGATTTTCGACAAAAGAGATAACACCCCCCCATTACGTCATGCTTCAGAAATGTGGAAAATGGTCCGTTTTCAAATGTTTTATTTTTGAACGTCAGTTCACATTTGTAGGTGGATCATCAGTGTTAGAGCTAAAATTAGCATGTTTAAAGTGATTTTCATGCTTCCAGGGGCCCAAAACACAAGATTTATGGAATGGTTAAAAGTGCATGAAAATGGCCAATTTACTCACTCTGAGTTCTCAAAAAGGGTTTCTTCACCCCGGGAAGTTAATTAAATACCATTTGGAGGCATTTAATGTTCGAGCAAAAACGGCTGATTTTCGACAAAAGAGATAACACCCCCCCATTACGTCATGCTTCAGAAATGTGGAAAATGGTCCGTTTTCAAATGTTTTATTTTTGAACGTCAGTTCACATTTGTAGGTGGATCATCAGTGTTAGAGCTAAAATTAGCATGTTTAAAGTGATTTTCATGCTTCCAGGGGCTCGGGAAGTTAATTAAATACCATTTGGAGGCATTTAATGTTCGAGCAAAAACGGCTGATTTTCGACAAAAGAGATAACACCCCCCCATTACGTCATGCTTCAGAAATGTGGAAAATGGTCCGTTTTCAAATGTTTTATTTTTGAACGTCAGTTCACATTTGTAGGTGGATCATCAGTGTTAGAGCTAAAATTAGCATGTTTAAAGTGATTTTCATGCTTCCAGGGGCCCAAAACACAAGATTTATGGAATGGTTAAAAGTGCATGAAAATGGCCAATTTACTCACTCTGGCTTCTCAAAAAGGGTTTCTTCACCCCGGGAAGTTAATTAAATACCATTTGGAGGCATTTAATGTTCGAGCAAAAACGGCTGATTTTCGACAAAAGAGATAACACCCCCCATTACGTCATGCTTCAGAAATGTGGAAAATGGTCCGTTTTCAAATGTTTTATTTTTGAACGTCAGTTCACATTTGTAGGTGGATCATCAGTGTTAGAGCTAAAATTAGCATGTTTAAAGTGATTTTCATGCTTCCAGGGGCTCGGGAAGTTAATTAAATACCATTTGGAGGCATTTAATGTTCGAGCAAAAACGGCTGATTTTCGACAAAAGAGATAACACCCCCCCATTACGTCATGCTTCAGAAATGTGGAAAATGGTCCGTTTTCAAATGTTTTATTTTTGAACGTCAGTTCACATTTGTAGGTGGATCATCAGTGTTAGAGCTAAAATTAGCATGTTTAAAGTGATTTTCATGCTTCCAGGGGCTCGGGAAGTTAATTAAATACCATTTGGAGGCATTTAATGTTTGAGCAAAAACGGCTGATTTTCGACAAAAGAGATAACACCCCCCCATTATGTCATGCTTCAGAAATGTGGAAAATGGTCCGTTTTCAAATGTTTTATTTTTGAACGTCAGTTCACATTTGTAGGTGGATCATCAGTGTTAGAGCTAAAATTAGCATGTTTAAAGTGATTTTCATGCTTCCAGGGGCTCGGGAAGTTAATTAAATACCATTTGGAGGCATTTAATGTTCGAGCAAAAACGGCTGATTTTCGACAAAAGAGATAACACCCCCCCATTACGTCATGCTTCAGAAATGTGGAAAATGGTCCGTTTTCAAATGTTTTATTTTTGAACGTCAGTTCACATTTGTAGGTGGATCATCAGTGTTAGAGCTAAAATTAGCATGTTTAAAGTGATTTTCATGCTTCCAGGGGCCCAAAACACAAGATTTATGGAATGGTTAAAAGTGCATGAAAATGGCCAATTTACTCACTCTGAGTTCTCAAAAAGGGTTTCTTCACCCCGGGAAGTTAATTAAATACCATTTGGAGGCATTTAATGTTCGAGCAAAAACGGCTGATTTTCGACAAAAGAGATAACACCCCCCCATTACGTCATGCTTCAGAAATGTGGAAAATGGTCCGTTTTCAAATGTTTTATTTTTGAACGTCAGTTCACATTTGTAGGTGGATCATCAGTGTTAGAGCTAAAATTAGCATGTTTAAAGTGATTTTCATGCTTCCAGGGGCCCAAAACACAAGATTTATGGAATGGTTAAAAGTGCATGAAAATGGCCAATTTACTCACTCTGAGTTCTCAAAAAGGGTTTCTTCACCCCGGGAAGTTAATTAAATACCATTTGGAGGCATTTAATGTTCGAGCAAAAACGGCTGATTTTCGACAAAAGAGATAACACCCCCCCATTACGTCATGCTTCAGAAATGTGGAAAATGGTCCGTTTTCAAATGTTTTATTTTTGAACGTCAGTTCACATTTGTAGGTGGATCATCAGTGTTAGAGCTAAAATTAGCATGTTTAAAGTGATTTTCATGCTTCCAGGGGCTCGGGAAGTTAATTAAATACCATTTGGAGGCATTTAATGTTCGAGCAAAAACGGCTGATTTTCGACAAAAGACATAACACCCCCCCATTACGTCATGCTTCAGAAATGTGGAAAATGGTCCGTTTTCAAATGTTTTATTTTTGAACGTCAGTTCACATTTGTAGGTGGATCATCAGTGTTAGAGCTAAAATTAGCATGTTTAAAGTGATTTTCATGCTTCCAGGGGCTCGGGAAGTTAATTAAATACCATTTGGAGGCATTTAATGTTCGAGCAAAAACGGCTGATTTTCGACAAAAGAGATAACACCCCCCCATTACGTCATGCTTCAGAAATGTGGAAAATGGTCCGTTTTCAAATGTTTTATTTTTGAACGTCAGTTCACATTTGTAGGTGGATCATCAGTGTTAGAGCTAAAATTAGCATGTTTAAAGTGATTTTCATGCTTCCAGGGGCTCGGGAAGTTAATTAAATACCATTTGGAGGCATTTAATGTTCGAGCAAAAACGGCTGATTTTCGACAAAAGAGATAACACCCCCCCATTACGTCATGCTTCAGAAATGTGGAAAATGGTCCGTTTTCAAATGTTTTATTTTTGAACGTCAGTTCACATTTGTAGGTGGATCATCAGTGTTAGAGCTAAAATTAGCATGTTTAAAGTGATTTTCATGCTTCCAGGGGCTCGGGAAGTTAATTAAATACCATTTGGAGGCATTTAATGTTCGAGCAAAAACGGCTGATTTTCGACAAAAGAGATAACACCCCCCCATTACGTCATGCTTCAGAAATGTGGAAAATGGTCCGTTTTCAAATGTTTTATTTTTGAACGTCAGTTCACATTTGTAGGTGGATCATCAGTGTTAGAGCTAAAATTAGCATGGTTAAAGTGATTTTCATGCTTCCAGGGGCTCGGGAAGTTAATTAAATACCATTTGGAGGCATTTAATGTTCGAGCAAAAACGGCTGATTTTCGACAAAAGAGATAACACCCCCCCATTACGTCATGCTTCAGAAATGTGGAAAATGGTCCGTTTTCAAATGTTTTATTTTTGAACGTCAGTTCACATTTGTAGGTGGATCATCAGTGTTAGAGCTAAAATTAGCATGTTTAAAGTGATTTTCATGCTTCCAGGGGCCCAAAACACAAGATTTATGGAATGGTTAAAAGTGCATGAAAATGGCCAATTTACTCACTCTGAGTTCTCAAAAAGGGTTTCTTCACCCCGGGAAGTTAATTAAATACCATTTGGAGGCATTTAATGTTCGAGCAAAAACGGCTGATTTTCGACAAAAGAGATAACACCCCCCCATTACGTCATGCTTCAGAAATGTGGAAAATGGTCCGTTTTCAAATGTTTTATTTTTGAACGTCAGTTCACATTTGTAGGTGGATCATCAGTGTTAGAGCTAAAATTAGCATGTTTAAAGTGATTTTCATGCTTCCAGGGGCCCAAAACACAAGATTTATGGAATGGTTAAAAGTGCATGAAAATGGCCAATTTACTCACTCTGAGTTCTCAAAAAGGGTTTCTTCACCCCGGGAAGTTAATTAAATACCATTTGGAGGCATTTAATGTTCGAGCAAAAACGGCTGATTTTCGACAAAAGAGATAACACCCCCTCATTACGTCATGCTTCAGAAATGTGGAAAATGGTCCGTTTTCAAATGTTTTATTTTTGAACGTCAGTTCACATTTGTAGGTGGATCATCAGTGTTAGAGCTAAAATTAGCATGTTTAAAGTGATTTTCATGCTTCCAGGGGCCCAAAACACAAGATTTATGGAATGGTTAAAAGTGCATGAAAATGGCCAATTTACTCACTCTGAGTTCTCAAAAAGGGTTTCTTCACCCCGGGAAGTTAATTAAATACCATTTGGAGGCATTTAATGTTCGAGCAAAAACGGCTGATTTTCGACAAAAGAGATAACACCCCCCCATTACGTCATGCTTCAGAAATGTGGAAAATGGTCCGTTTTCAAATGTTTTATTTTTGAACGTCAGTTCACATTTGTAGGTGGATCATCAGTGTTAGAGCTAAAATTAGCATGTTTAAAGTGATTTTCATGCTTCCAGGGGCCCAAAACACAAGATTTATGGAATGGTTAAAAGTGCATGAAAATGGCCAATTTACTCACTCTGAGTTCTCAAAAAGGGTTTCTTCACCCCGGGAAGTTAATTAAATACCATTTGGAGGCATTTAATGATCGAGCAAAAACGGCTGATTTTCGACAAAAGAGATAACACCCCCCCATTACGTCATGCTTCAGAAATGTGGAAAATGGTCCGTTTTCAAATGTTTTATTTTTGAACGTCAGTTCACATTTGTAGGTGGATCATCAGTGTTAGAGCTAAAATTAGCATGTTTAAAGTGATTTTCATGCTTCCAGGGGCTCGGGAAGTTAATTAAATACCATTTGGAGGCATTTAATGTTCGAGCAAAAACGGCTGATTTTCGACAAAAGAGATAACACCCCCCCATTACGTCATGCTTCAGAAATGTGGAAAATGGTCCGTTTTCAAATGTTTTATTTTTGAACGTCAGTTCACATTTGTAGGTGGATCATCAGTGTTAGAGCTAAAATTAGCATGTTTAAAGTGATTTTCATGCTTCCAGGGGCTCGGAAAGTTAATTAAATACCATTTGGAGGCATTTAATGTTCGAGCAAAAACGGCTGATTTTCGACAAAAGAGATAACACCCCCCCATTACGTCATGCTTCAGAAATGTGGAAAATGGTCCGTTTTCAAATGTTTTATTTTTGAACGTCAGTTCACATTTGTAGGTGGATCATCAGTGTTAGAGCTAAAATTAGCATGTTTAAAGTGATTTTCATGCTTCCAGGGGCTCGGGAAGTTAATTAAATACCATTTGGAGGCATTTAATGTTCGAGCAAAAACGGCTGATTTTCGACAAAAGAGATAACACCCCCCATTACGTCATGCTTCAGAAATGTGGAAAATGGTCCATTTTCAAATGTTTTATTTTTGAACGTCAGTTCACATTTGTAGGTGGATCATCAGTGTTAGAGCTAAAATTAGCATGTTTAAAGTGATTTTCATGCTTCCAGGGGCTCAGGAAGTTAGTTAAATACCATTTGGAGGCATTTAATGTTCGAGCAAAAACGGCTGATTTTCGACAAAAGAGATAACACCCCCCCATTACGTCATGCTTCAGAAATGTGGAAAATGGTCCGTTTTCAAATGTTTTATTTTTGAACGTCAGTTCACATTTGTAGGTGGATCATCAGTGTTAGAGCTAAAATTAGCATGTTTAAAGTGATTTTCATGCTTCCAGGGGCTCGGGAAGTTAATTAAATACCATTTGGAGGCATTTAATGTTCGAGCAAAAACGGCTGATTTTCGACAAAAGAGATAACACCCCCCATTACGTCATGCTTCAGAAATGTGGAAAATGGTCCGTTTTCAAATGTTTTATTTTTGAACGTCAGTTCACATTTGTAGGTGGATCATCAGTGTTAGAGCTAAAATTAGCATGTTTAAAGTGATTTTCATGCTTCCAGGGGCTCGGGAAGTTAATTAAATACCATTTGGAGGCATTTAATGTTCGAGCAAAAACGGCTGATTTTCGACAAAAGAGATAACACCCCCCCATTACGTCATGCTTCAGAAATGTGGAAAATGGTCCGTTTTCAAATGTTTTATTTTTGAACGTCAGTTCACATTTGTAGGTGGATCATCAGTGTTAGAGCTAAAATTAGCATGTTTAAAGTGATTTTCATGCTTCCAGGGGCTCGGGAAGTTAATTAAATACCATTTGGAGGCATTTAATGTTCGAGCAAAAACGGCTGATTTTCGACAAAAGAGATAACACCCCCCCATTACGTCATGCTTCAGAAATGTGGAAAATGGTCCGTTTTCAAATGTTTTATTTTTGAACGTCAGTTCACATTTGTAGGTGGATCATCAGTGTTAGAGCTAAAATTAGCATGTTTAAAGTGATTTTCATGCTTCCAGGGGCCCAAAACACAAGATTTATGGAATGGTTAAAAGTGCATGAAAATGGCCAATTTACTCACTCTGAGTTCTCAAAAAGGGTTTCTTCACCCCGGGAAGTTAATTAAATACCATTTGGAGGCATTTAATAATCGAGCAAAAACGGCTGATTTTCGACAAAAGAGATAACACCCCCCCATTACGTCATGCTTCAGAAAAGTGGAAAATGGTCCGTTTTCAAATGTTTTATTTTTGAACGTCAGTTCACATTTGTAGGTGGATCATCAGTGTTAGAGCTAAAATTAGCATGTTTAAAGTGATTTTCATGCTTCCAGGGGCCCAAAACACAAGATTTATGCAATGGTTAAAAGTGCATGAAAATGGCCAATTTACTCACTCTGAGTTCTCAAAAAGGGTTTCTTCACCCCGGGAAGTTAATTAAATACCATTTGGAGGCATTTAATGTTCGAGCAAAAACGGCTGATTTTCGACAAAAGAGATAACACCCCCCCATTACGTCATGCTTCAGAAATGTGGAAAATGGTCCGTTTTCAAATGTTTTATTTTTGAACGTCAGTTCACATTTGTAGGTGGATCATCAGTGTTAGAGCTAAAATTAGCATGTTTAAAGTGATTTTCATGCTTCCAGGGGCCCAAAACACAAGATTTATGGAATGGTTAAAAGTGCATGAAAATGGCCAATTTACTCACTCTGAGTTCTCAAAAAGGCGTTCTTCACCCCGG